>NC_057803.1:476749272-476752835 GCF_018294505.1 Triticum aestivum
GTGGCCGGCCTCGGGGGAGAAGATCCCGGGCGGTGGCGGGTGGCGATGGGCCTCGGGGGCCCCTCCTGGGCCTCCCCGGCCGACGCCGGCGATGATGTGGGGCGGCGGCGCGGACCAACCGGCGGGCGCCACGTGGCGGCGGCGGCGCGGGCGGACAATGTCCGTCGGTGGCAGTTTTGTCCGGCGGCGGCGGATGAAGTGGATCTAGGGTTTCGGGGGAGGAGAAAGGGAATTTCGGAGGGGGTTCTTTATATAGGCATAGGAGGAGCTAGGAGAGTCCAAATGAGGTGCGGTTTTCGGCCACACGATCGTGATCGAACGCTCTAGATGATGGAGAGGGTTTTGGTGGGTTTTGGGCCAACTTGGAGGGGTGTTGGGCTGCAACACACACGAGGCCTTTTCGGTCCCTCGGTTAACCGTTGGAGTATCAAACGAAGTCCAAATGGTACGAAACTTGACAGGAGGTCTACCGGTAGTAAACCAAGGCCGCTTGGCAAGTCTCGGTCCAATCCGGAAATGTTTAATCCCCACACACGAAAGAAAGGTAGAAATGAACACCAGAGGAGAACGAAGTGCCGGAATGCAAAACGGACAACGGGGAAAATGCTCGAATGCATGAGATGAACATGTATGCAAATGCAATGCACATGATGACATGATATGAGATGCATGACAACAACAACAACACACGGAGACAAAGACCCGAACCCAAGAAAAATAAAATAACTTAACGCCGGACACGGCAAGAGTTGGATTACAAATTGGGTGAATCATATCCGGGGTGTTATAATTCGTTCAAGATCTTTCCAGGTTGTTACCTCATTCAAGTCATTTAATTCAACCGGTGCAACCTCTCTTTTAAATCATTTCAACGGTGTTTCTTTTGAGTGGTCCCTAACCCACAGGTCTTTTCCCAGGATCTTACCTGACTCTTCTTATTTTCCCGGAGCTATCCTCAAATTTCTTTTCGAAGTTTGACGTAAGAACGATTTGTCATCAGTCAAATGTTTTTTCTCCAAGATCTTTCAAATTCTTTTCATCGTTGGTTCAACCTTTCTATTTATCATTTCGGAGTATCTCAACAATTCACGGTGGTGTGTAATTCTCAGATTATGAAGACCGAAGAAGAATTTTCTCTCAATCTTGCTCCATTCTCTTCAAGATTTGTGGTTCTAGTTCAAGGCCATCCTCTCATAATTGTTTTCGATTGTCAGAATTCTTTTCACCTATCCGGAGCAATTCAAGAGTCTTCTCAGTTTGTTATCCAGAGTTCATCAATTCAGGTTTATTCATTCTCAGCTTTCAGTTTTCATTCTCCAAGCTTACCGGTGCTTCGTTCAAGTAATCTCTAATCGGCTCGTGATCTCTTCGTTCTCATGTATCTAAATCCTCTCAAGCATCCTTGTTCATTTTATAATTCTTCCCGGTGTTTCTTTATCTTCTCGTCGTTCATTTTCAATTCTTATGGTGGTTCGTTCAAGAGTTCTTGGCATTCATTGTCATATCAATTCTTTCGTTCTTTCAAATCCTACCGGTGGATCATTGAAGGCCTCTTCAAGTTTGTGCAATATCTATCTTAATCCTTTCTAAGAGAGTAAGTAGTATGCCAAATCCGTTGTTTGTCATCAATTTAAATTGGTGAAGGATACGCATAACGTAATTCTTATTCTTGCTTCATCCAACTGTTTAATTCCTTATTCCGGAGGCTTATCAAATTCTTGTTTCCAATTGTTCATCTTCTCTTTTTCCCGGAGTTCCAACCTTTTTCAACTATTTCATCACGGAGATCCATCTAAGTCATTACAAGGATTCACCTTGTGTTTTTCAACTTCCCTTTTTTTCTCGTTATCCTTTGGTTACCGGAGTTCTTCATGAAGGTTCTATATAATGGTTCATCAAGGATTTATATTCCTTCTCGAAGTGTTCATCGAGATTCTTTTCTAAGGAGCTCAAGCATTCTTCATGTTGATATCCGGAGTGCATTCTTTCTTCCGTATTATTGGAGGTGGTATTATGCCATTCTTGATAATTTGAGTTCATGTTTCATGATTCACATGTTGTCAAGGATGAGATATTTTAAATCCATCATTTTCTTCATTGGAATTATCTTGGGTTATATTTCACCTAAAGCTTTCCCTAAGGACTGTTGCTATCTATGGTGCTTATAAAGGACCCAAGTTCTCCTTTGTCCTCCTAGTGAAATACTTTCTCGTCTCCTTGTTCATTCCAATCCAATTATTTTTCCGTGAGTGGCAGGTTGTCACCTCATAATTTGAGATGTATTCCATAAGACCGTATCAAGCTTATTCTTTTCGTTGTTGGTTTTCCAACAACTCCGTTCTAGCATTTGTTGTAAGCGTGCTCCCTCGAGATCTTGTTTCCCTTCGTTCATCCCATTCCATTCTTACTTTTGTTCCGGAGGCTTTATGATGTTGCTCTCTTCAACCCATCATCTTGGTTGTCAAGATCATGTTCAGTTCCTTCCATTTTCAGTCAGAGTGCTTCCCAAATTATACCATTCTTTCCCTCTCTATCTTGTTTTTTAACCGGAGTGTCGTGCCTTTTTCCTCAAGTTCTTTTCATCTTATCAAGCCTTGCATCCCTTCTCAACCGGAGTGCTGCCCAAAGTTGCTCTTCCTTGTCCCTCTTTTATAACGGAGTGTTTTCAAATTTGTCATCTCCGTTGTATTCTTTTCTCGAAATGGCTTAACCTCTTCAAGGTTCGTGTTTTCACTCGTTTGTCAATGAAGCAACTTAGTTTTACCTCTTCTCTTTCTTTTCCGTTGTCCCTCCGGTGCCATTCTAGATCTCGGGACGAGATCCTCTCGTAGTGGTGGAGTGTTGTAACGCCCCGTGACCGATGTGCCAGGTGTCCTCCAGTTATTTGCTGTTGTTGCTTTGTCATTGCTTGCGTGTCATGCATTGCATATCATGTCATCATTTGCATTTCATTTACATACATATTCGTCTCATGCATCCGAGCATTTTCCCCGTTGTCCGTTTTGCATTCCGGCGCTCCTATCTCCTCCGATGATCATTTTTACCTTCCTTTCATGTGTGGGTGTTAAACATTTACGGATTGGACCAAGACTTGGCATGCGGCCTTGGTTTACTACCGGTAGACCGCCTGTCAAGTTTCGTGCCATTTGGACTTCGTTTGATACTCCAACGGTTAACCGAGGGAATGAAAAGGCCTCGTGTGTGTTGCAGCCCAACACCCTTCCAATTTGGCCCAAAACCCACCTAAACCTCCTCCATCATCTCATTCGTTCAATCACGATCGCGTGGCCGAAAACCGCACCTCATTTGGACTCTCCTAGCTCCCTCTACCTATAAATATGTGGCTCTCCCCGATTTTTCATGCAGTCCAAACCCTAACTTCGTCCTTCCCGCGCCGCCGGACACTTTTGCCCCGCGTGGACATGTCCAACCGCCGCCCTCCGATGAATCCGCCACCGCCACTTGTCATCGCGCCGCCTTCCGTCGCCGCGGCCCGCTCGGCCCGACACGGGCCCCCGAGCCCATCGAGGCGCCCCGCGCCTGGAGCGCCCGACGCCGCCGCC
>NC_057803.1:476753183-476765241 GCF_018294505.1 Triticum aestivum
GCCGCCGCCTGGCTCCCGAGCTGCTCCGCCGCCTGCTCCGCGTTTGGTCACCGGAGCAGCACCGGCCACCGCGAGCTCGCCGCACCATCCCACCGGCGGCCCGCACCTCGTCGCGGCCCATCACCCCGCCGCCATGTATGCCCGCCGCCGGCGCCTCGCCGCGACCGACCACCACCGCCCCTCGTCCTCGACTCCGGCGCCCGGCCCCCGGCTAACTCCTCCTCGTCCTCGACTCCGGCCACCGCGGGCCATAACTCCGGCGAGCTCGGATCCGGCGACCTCGGGATCCGCCCAGCCAGATCTGGATCTGAGCATTTTATCTCGGTAGACTTTTTGCCTCAAATCCTAAACATTTTGCATACTTCATCATGCTATAACTCCGCATCCGTAGCTCCGTTTTGGGCGTGTAGCATATCAAAATGTTCGCCTCAGAGGGTACATCATTTCATCTCATTGCATCATTTTCATTTGAGTTCATATCGATGCCCGAAATGCTGTTGGAAGAGAGCTATTTGAGTTAACTGGTAGATCTGCTGCACCAAATAGCTATTTGTCATTTTTGCCATGATTATCGTGTGCATGACATGCTCCTGAGCTCTACATGTGTTTTGTTATATGCTTTGTCATCTTTCCATAGGTGCAATCCATGTATTTGTGTGATGTGTGTGGTGACTAGCACAAGCTTGCAAAGTGGAGCATTCGTTAATGCTGATTTCAGGGACGTAGAATTTCACTAAGTCCTTGATCTGTTTTTATCAATATGCCATATGTTCATGTTGTTTCCTAGTGATCCGTGCCTGTTTTGAGGATGATCAGTAAGGATGATTTGTTAATATTGTGGTGCTCTATCCATCCGTGTCTTTGTTTGCAATTATGGAGCAACCTAGCTTGAGTCAATCGAGCTCTACTTTTGCTATTTCGTGAATCTGGGTAGATTGTCTACTTGTTAGCGATTTTTCTGAGGATGTTGTAGTTGATCCGTGCATGCTATGTTGTTGTTCTTGCCATGTCTAGATTATATAATGTGTATTCTTGATGGGTGTATGCTTAGATTGTCATGCCTTGCTCTGTAGTGAGTGCATCGAGCTCGTAAACATGCCTACTTGATATCTGATTTGCATGTTCCAGTTTTTCTCTAAGTCTGAGATCTGATTATGTTTTTTCCATGTTCACATGCTTGCAATTGTATTTTCTGATCCCTTTTTGCTCAAGGTCACTAAGGGACTTTTGTTAAGCTTTTTGATTAGCTTCATGCCATGCTTTACTTTGCCATGTTAAGTTCCTGTAGCATATAGTTTTCATGCTCCAAAGTGTGCTACCTGATCTGAAATTCCAGGCTTGTGTTAATTTCACTAAGTCTGAAATCTGGTTACCAATTGCACTTTTGCCATGCTTGTTTGAACCTGTCAATGGAAGAATTGGCCGTAGCTCAGTGTTCATCTTTTGTTAAGCTTCATGAGTGGATCCCTGCCATGTATTTTGTTTCCATGTTTGAGTGATGTAGCTTAATTATCTTGTTGCATTTAGATGGCTACTTGTTGTTTATCGCAGACCGGTGCCATATTTGTTTTGCTTGCCATTTCCAAACCGTGCATCCGATTCCGGTGATCTTTATATCGATTTCAACCGAAATCACCCCACCTTTCCAGTGGCACTCTTGGATTTCCAAGTTGAGGCCAGGTTTAATCATTCCTTGTCAAATCATGCATATGCATCGCATACCGCATCCCGCATAGCATACCATGTTCATGTGTTGGTTGTTTACTATGTTGTGTGCTTCTTTCCGGTGTTTGCTTCTTCGGGTTGGTTCTGATAACATCGCGTTTGTGAGGATCCGTTTAACTACGTCCATTTGTCTTCTTCATGGACTCGTTCTTCTTCCTTGTGGGATTTCAGGAAAGATGACCATACCCTCGAAATCACTTCTATCTTTGCTTGCTAGTTGCTTGCTCTTTTGCTATGCCTATGCTGCGATACCTACCACTTGCTTATCATGCCTCCCATATTGTTGAACCAAGCCTCTAACCCACCTTGTCCTAGCAAACCATTGTTTGGCTTTGTTACCGCTTTACTCAGCCCCTCTTATAGCGTTGTTAGTTGCAGGTGAAGATTGAAGTTTGTTCCTTGTTGGAACATGGAGATGTTGTTCCTTGTTTGGAACATGTTTACTTGTTGGGATATCACAATATACCTTATTTAATTAATGCATCTATATACTTGGTAAAGGGTGGAAGGCTCAGCCTTATGCCTGGTGTTTTGTTCCACTCTTGCCGCCCTAGTTTCCGTCATATCGGTGTTATGTTGCCAGATTTTGCGTTCCTTACGCGGCTGGGTTATAATGGGAACCCCTTGATAGTTCGCCTTGAATAAAACTCCTCCAGCAATGCCCAACATTGGTTTTACCATTCGCCACCTAGCCTTTTATTTCCCTTGGGTTCTGCAGACTCAAGGGTCATCTTTATTTTAACCCCCTGGGCCAGTGCTCCTCTGAGTGTTGGTCCAAACTAGAGCCCCTTGCAGCGCCACCTCGGGGAAACTCGAGGGCTGGTTTTAGTTGTACGGACTGCTCATCTGAGTGTGCCCTGAGAACGAGATATGTGCAGCTCCTATCGGGATTTGTCGGCACATTCGGGCGGTGTTGCTGGACTTGTTTTACCATTGTCGAGGATGTCTTGTAACCTGGATGCCGAGTCTGATCGGAAAGTCTTGGGAGAAGGAATATCCTTTGTTGACCGTGAGAGCTTGTGATGGGCTAACTTGGGACACCCCTGCAGGGATTTGAACTTTTGAAAGCCATGCCCGCGGTTATGGGCAGATGGGAATTTGTTAATGTCCGGTTGTAGAAAACCTGAAGTTGACCTTAATTAAAATACATCAACCGCGTGTGTTACCGTGATGGTCTCTTCTCGGCAGGGTCCGGGAAGTGAACACGGTGTTGGAGTTATGCTTGATGTAAGTTATTCTAGGATCACTTCTTGATCATACTTTTATCGACCGTGCTTTGCCTTCTCTTCTCGCTCTCATTTGCGTATGTTAGCCACCATATATGCTAGTCGCTTGCTGCACCTCATACCTTTACCTTACCCATAAGCTTAAATAGTCTTGATTGCGAGGGTGTGAGATTGCTGAGTCCCCGTGGCTCACAGATACTTCCAAAAACCAGCTTGCAGGTGCCGATGATGCCATTCCAGGTGACGCAACCGAGCTCAAGGAGGAGCTCGATGGAGATCTTTTCATTTGTGTTGCTTCGTTCTAGTCGATCAGTAGTGGAGCCCAGTTGGGGTCGATCGGGGATCTGTGTAGCTTTTGGGGTAGTCTTCTTTTATTTTGGTTCCGTAGTCGGACCTTGATTGTATTTGGATGATGTAATGCTTTATTCATGGTGGCGATTGTAAGCCAACTATGTGTCTCTTTCCCTTATGTATTACATGGGTTGTGTGAAGACTACCTCACGTGCGACATTTCTTTCAATGCGGTTATGCCTCTAAGTCATGCTTCGACACGTGGGAGATATAGCCGCATCGAGGGCGTTACAAGAGGTGTCTGAATTGTGGCAACAGGAGTGGTTCTACATCACGGCTCCTAGAAGTGCCAAGTGGGCGGCCGCCCCTGTTTTCCGCTCGGGCCCTCCACCACAACTGATGTCATGGATCAGCAGAGGTTTGAGCTGGGGTCCAGCCAAGGACGCGCATATACTGCAAAGCCGCATTCGAGATCTCTTCAATGGAGATTTCAGTTTGGTTGCGGTAATACAAGTTATGCTGGTTCGTCAAGTCCAGCCTTGCAAACGCCGGCCTCTTCGCCTGTGGGAGTTCAATCCCGAGGGACCGCGTGTCATTCAAAATTTTCTCGGCCTGACGCACGAGGAGATGTACAATTCATTCTTCGGACCTCGGGTGGAGTGTCCGGAAATCACCGAGGACGTGGGCCTGAGTAGTAACCACGCCGCCGAACAGGTAAGGCATCTTCCGGCCGAACATACTATCTTTCCCTTGTTACGAAGTTATTTCTGAGAGTTCGCTTTTTGACCAGGACTAGCTAACAAAGGCGAAGTTGATTCGGTGTTCGGCCCCCCTCCCCGAGGGTTTGGAAAATCCGGTATTGGAAAAGATGCTCCAGACCGCACCTTGCCCGGAGCCCTTGAAGGAAGATAGAGTGGAGGATAATACGGGCGGATGCGGGCCCCCAATGCTGCCCATTCTAACCGAGGGAGCGAGCGTCTCCATGAAGGAAGACGACCAGAAGAGGAAAAGGACTGCGCCCGGGGATTCGGAAGCCGAAGCTTCCAAACGGGAGAAGAAGTCTCCCACGGAGGGTCCTACCTTGGGGGCGTTGTTGCAGCACAAAGTCCGTGGGGGGATCAATTCTCCCGCGAGTCATAAGTGACCTGAAATACTTTAATAGTACAGATATGCCCTCTTTTTCTTCTGAGAGAATAACCACCGCATATATTTTTGCAGTTCGGGCCTTAGCCCCTCTCAAATGAGCTCTTCTTCGGGGGACCTTCTTCCAGAGATGATGGAGAGCGAAACGCCTCCTCCAGACTCCTCCACTCCGAAAGCGGGCGACCCTGAAGTGTCATCGCGGAGGGCCTCTCCGAGTCCGGTGAGGCCGGAAGATAATCCCATTGACCGCCAAAGCTCCTAGTGTCCGACTCCCGAAGAGAGCAGACAAAAGAGTCCGGCACCTTCTAGTGTGCGATCGAATGTTCTGAGGGAGTTGGTGGGGCGAGCGGCCATCTCAGATGAACACCGTGTGTTGATGAATACGGTGATGGAGAGAATATCGTCCGCCGAAAGTGGATTGCATGAAGATCTTATGAGTCTACTGACAGGCTTTGAGGTACGTAAAAGAATGTATGATAGTCCTGCACATGCTAGGTGTGCCCTGTGTAGATAGTAGCCCCTGAGACTCTGGTTGTCATCGGAAACGACGACGAATAGAGGATCATATTCCCAGGTAATAACCATACTGCCTCTATGTGCAGGTGATGGAAGCTCCGGTGGCTAGCCGGACTAGCGAGTTTGCCCATTTAGAACGGCAGTTGGATGCGGCAGACGCCGACATCGAGCTTGTTAACAAAAGGCTTGACGAGGCACAAGGTAAGTGTCATTATCTGGTAAACGCCACAATAGGAAGAGCAGCATGATGCCAGCATCTTTAATATGTTGTGACTGCAGATGGAGCTGCCACTTTTGAAGCCTTGCGGGCAGAACTTGCCCGAGCCAAGGAACAAGCGAGGTTGGGTAATGCGGCTGCTTTGAAGGCGGTCGAAGAGTTGCAAGCCGAGAAGGCGGCGCATGGCAAGAGCCGAGACAAGATGGCCATAGAATTAAAAGCCGCCGCCGACCGTTGCCGGGTTCTTGAAAAGGAAAACCAAGCGAAGGCATCGGACCTTGAGAAGGCTGCTGCGACGAAAAAAGACCTCCGCTCTGCTATGAGGGCAAAGAAGGAGGAGCTGCGGGAAGCCGGGGATATTGTAGCTGGGAAATCCTTTATGTTGCGGAGGATGTTCGGAGATCCACGGTATGCCCCTCTGGATCGGCTGTGGAGTTTGGAGGATGTGTATATGGATTTGGCGGCGAGCGCTGCCGATGCGGCCAAGTACTTCCAGGGTCAGACGGACCGTGAAGTATACCTGCTGTTTTGGAGGCAATTACATTCTCCCGAGCATCCACTTTCATTGACTGACCAATTAGCCAAATGGGACGAACTAAATAGGTTGTCCGGACTCTCCATGAGGTTTGTTGTGGATCAGCTATGGCCGGAAAGGTCAAAACCGAACATCTATTTCAGCTTGGTGCAGCAGTTCCTTGATGTGGTGCCGCACATTAATGCGATGAAGAGGTCGGCGTGCATAGAGGGCGCACGGATGGCCTTTGCCCGTGTTAAGGCATACTGGGCAGGGATGGATGCTACCAATGTTGCAGCGCGGGATTCGGCTATAGGTCGAAAGGCTGTTGAGCACTACTTTGAAGAAGTTCTTGAGGGTGCCCATTTGATAGAGACCCAGTGCTCAAAAAATATTATGTTTGAGTGATATGTAATCTCATTGTAAGCGAAATGCTTTTATAAATTTTTATACGGCTATTTTTATACTTTTGCCTGAAAGTAATATGATGCCTCCTGGGCGGCCGTTTATGTATACATGTGTATAACCTGAAAGATTGCAGTCGTCGGCTTCAACCCCCATGCATATAATGTGGAGGTGCTCGCAAAAACACGCGTTCACACTTAACCCAATGTCTTGGTCCTATTAAGGAGGTGATAGCGGAGCGAGCGAGGCAACTGGACTATAATGCTTTAGCTCTTTCACTTAGCCATAGGAGTTTGACAGTGGGGCTACTAGATAGCCCCTGGTGGCTCCGCACTCTCCCGATTCCGGGGTGCGTACATGCCTGGCCAGAAAACGGCCCTTCGTTAAGGCAGAGGAATTCTAACATTCCCACAGGTCATCGAGTGGTTGACCAGTCTCACGCTATATCATGATAGTCAGTTTTTGGCTTTCTCTACTGAGGTGCTCGTCCGAATGAACCAGGGCACAATCGCAGTAGTTCTCCTGGTGCTACCTTAGCCGGTAAAGCGGAACGTAAGGCACCAAAACACAGCAGCCGGGCGAACCCAACATTTGACCAAAGACAATGGTTCGGAGCTGATGCATATAGGGCCAAACTCGCGACGCCGAACACTCCCTAAGGTATTCGGTCTTTGTGGTATAAACCGGGCCTAAATAATGGCCTTTGTAAGAAGCCCCTTATGTCCAGGTACGTGCATTGTTCTGGCGTGGCCACATGCCAAGGCGTCAGCATCCTTCTCAACGGTGGATATGTATCAACAAGAGACAGTAAAAAGAGGTTTACACAGGGTCTTAATCTAAAAAGAATCCTTGGAGCGAGTCCCCGCTGCACGTCTGCGCATGTGTCTCCGTTGTGCCGTATCCTGGACGGGTGTAGCAGGATGATCGTCTGTAAAAGAGAGGAAGTTAAGTGAAAAAGTTGTCATGCAAAAAGATAGTTTTTAAAGAAACCATGTATAATTCAAGATGATAAGAAATTGCCACTCGTCTGCGCGTGTTGAGCCCCTTGTATTGACAAATAGGGGTGTGACCATTTATTCGGTATAAGTAGCAGCGCTGGACTCGATTAGTTGTATCTGAGGTCTTGACGACCTATTGGATGCTTTCGCTTGTCCGAGCGCCTTTAGTGTGCGGCTGCCAAGGCAGCCTCACTCTCTTCGGCGCGCAGAGATCGCTTGATATTTCCATGCACTGTGATGATGCCACGTGGAGCGAGCATCTTGAGTGTGAGGGAGGCGTAGTGTTGTATTGCATTAAAGCGAGCGAAAGCTTCGCGTCCGAGCAGTGCTTGATAGCGACTTTGAAACAGAGCGATGTGGAAAGTTAAATGCTCGCGACGGAAGTTATCGGGGGAGCCGAATATAACTTGTAGTAGGAGGGAGCCCGTACAACGAGCCCCTAGGCTTGGCATTACTCCTTTAAAGGTAGTATTGCTATGGCAAATTTGTGTTGGGTCTAACCCCATCCCGCGGATTGTATCCTGATATATTAGGTTTAGAGTACTACCGCCGTCCATCAAGATTCTTGTGAAGTGATATCCGCCAATTATTGGGTCTAATACCAAGGCAGCCCATCCTGCGTGTCGGATACTTGCTGAATAATCGCGATGGTCGAAAGTGATCGGTTGAGATGACCAGTGGCAGGACTTCGTGGTGACAGGCACTTGGGTATATTTTCCTGGGAGTGCCGCGTTGTTTTTTCCCTTGATTACGTGTAACACGTTTACTGTTTTGACTTCTGGTGGAAATTTCTTTTGTTCCCCCATGTCTTGCTTGGGGGGCTCGTCCTCGTCTTCACTTGGTGTATCCTCCCCCTTGTGTACGGTGTTGAGCTTGCCGGACTGCTTGAAGACCCAACATTGTCTGTGGGTATGATTAGCAGGTTTACTAGGGGTACTATGAATCTGACATACTTGGTCCAGAATTTTGTTGAGGCTGGACAATTCATCCCTGGTGCCTTTAGGGGGCTGCTTTTGACCTGGCCGAGAGCTTTTGAATCCGGCATTTACTATCGTGCCCTTCGTGCTGTCTTCTTTATTCCGGCGTTTGTTATTGCTGTTGGGCCGTGATTTCCCATTTCCATCTCTAACTTCGGATGTACTGGGGTCGCTGGTGCTGCATCTGGCTAGCCAGCTATCCTCACCCGCGCAAAAGCGGGTCATGAGGTTTGTTAATGCGGCCATCGTTCTCGGCTTATTTTGGCCGAGGTGTCTGGCGAGCCATTCGTCACAGACGCTATGCTTGAAAGCTACCAAGGCTTCGGCGTCCGGACAGTCGACAATCTAGTTCTTTTTAGTAAGAAACATGTTCCAAAGCTTTTGGGCTGACTCTCCGGGCTGTTGAGTTATATGACTCAAATCGTCCGCATCCGGAGGTCGGACATAAGTCCCTTGAAAATTTGCCCGAAAGGCGTCTTCGAGCTCTTCCCAACTTCCAATGGAGCTTTCGGGGAGGTCTTTGAGCCAGTCACAAGCTGGCCCTTTGAGCTTGAGGGGTAGGTACTTGATGGCGTGGAGATCATCTCCTCGAGCCATATGGATATGAAGGATGTAGTCCTCAATCCAGACCCCAGGGTCTGTTGTTCCGTCGTATGCCTCTATGTTTACGGGCTTGAATCCCTCTGAATATTCGTGGTCCAGCACCTCATCGGTGAAACATAGGGGGTGTGCGGCACCCCTGTAGCTGGGTGTACCTCGTTGTTCGGATGTTTGTTGTGTTGCATTGTATGCTGGGGCGCGCTTGCGTGGTCCATAGATGGATCTTGTTGCCCCGTCCTTTGGGTGCAAGACCTCGCATGGGTCACGTATTGTATTGTGAGCGGCGTTGTATGCCGCTCTGTGTTGGTAGAGGGGTCGTTTATCCAACCAGGTGGCTGCTTTGATATTTGGTTGTGGGGGTTCTGAGGCCTCCTCATCGAATTCGGGTAGCAGCTTCCGCTTTGGGTAGCTTTTGGAGGGGCGATTGTCGCGGTACCTTGCTGCAGTGTTGAGTATTTTACTCCATCGGATTTGGAGTGTGTCTTGCGCGGCCTTGAGCCTTTGCTTCTGCTTTTTCAGACTCCTCGCGGTGGCAACAAGCCTTTTACGGGCAGTCTGTCTGGCATTATGTCGTCCGGACCATTATCCTTGATAGGATTTGTTTGTTCGATTTGATTATTCGGATTGCCGTTGTCCGGTAGCGGTTCGCCCTACTCCAGCGCTGGGTCTGTGTGATCGCTATTTCTGTCGAGGCGGGATTTGGGGCGGCGCTTGCGTCGCCGCTTTGACTGCTTTTCGATGGAACAAGCCTTCGGTGCATCCTTCCGCTCCTCGTCGTCATCTTTTTGTGCGTCCACCATGTATACGTCATATGACGAGGTGGCATTCCAGGGCCCAATAGGCGCTGGTTCTTCATCGTCTCCTTCATCGGCATCCATATCGCCGATGTCTTCGGAGTCGAAGTCGAGCATGTCGGTTAAATCGTCGACAGTGGCTACAAAGTGGGTGGTGGGTGGGCTTTGAATTTCTTCATCGTCCGCATCCCAATCTCGCTGATCGTAGTCCGGCCAGGGCTCTCCTGATAAAGAGAGAGACTTTAGTGATTTTATAATATCGCTAAAGGGTGAGTGCTGAAATATGTCCGCGGAAGTAAACTCCATGGTCGGCGCCCAATCGGATTCGACCGGCAGAGGCGCGAATGGTTCGGAGTCCGGAGAGGAGTCCGACTCCTTGGAATCATGAGTCTCGCGGAGTGCGGGGCTGGTGTTCGGCTCGATCGCCGTTAGGATCGCAGCCCCCGAGGCGGCGTCCAACCACCCATCCTCGATCGGCGCGGTTGGCTCCGAATTAAGGGTTGAAGCCGATGCGGGTGCAGCCTTCAGGGCACTGTTAGGCAGCAGAGCTAGATCATGCTTGTCGTGGCAGTGCGGCACGCTCGGAAGTGGCTCGAATCCGTCGAAGATCAAGTCCCCGCAGATGTCAGCCGTGTAGTTTAAACTTCCAAATAAGACCTGACGGCCAGGGGCATAGCTTTCGATCTGCTCCAAATGGCCAAGTGAGTTGGCCTGCAGTGCAAAGCCGCCGAAGACAGAGATCTATCTGGGGAGACAAGTTTCACCCTGGACCGCATCACTATCGATGATCGTAGGAGCCATCAAGCCTGACGGCGACGACACAGAGGAACTCTCAATGAAAGCACCAATGTCGGTGTCAAAACCGGCGATCTCGGGTAGGGGGTCCCCAATTGTGCGTCTAGGCCAAATGGTAACAGGAGGCAAGGGACACGAAGTTTTACCCAGGTTCAGGCCCTCTCGATGGAGGTAAAACCCTACGTCCTGCTTGATTAATATTGATGATATGGGTAGTACAAGAATAGATCTACCACGAGATCGGAGGGGCTAAACCCTAGAAGCTAGCCTATGGTATGATTGTTGTTGTGTATGTTGTCCTACGGACTAAAACCCTCTGGTTTATATAGACACCAGAGAGGGTTAGGGTTACACAAAGTCGGTTACAATGGTAGGAGATCTGCATATCCGTATCGCCAAGCTTGCCTTCCACGCCAAGGAAAGTCCCTTCCGGACACAAGATGAAGTCTTCAATCTTGTATCTTCATAGTACAGGAGTCCGGCTGAAGGTATAGTCCGGCCATCCGGACACCCCCCTAATCCAGGACTCCCTCAGGGGGGCATGCCTAGAAGCTCTGCTGTAAAGGAAGAAGGGTCGTCGGAGACGTAGTCGATCACAGGGGCAGCATCAGTCTCGGGGTCTACCGGAGAGAGGAGGAGGAAGAAACAATAAATATAAAGTAAACAAAGCATCACAAGGCATAACATGGCAATATGTTGTGTCGGGTGTGTCCTAACGTATGGCTACACAATATAGGTGAAGGGGGAATTCAACCAGGAATGTTTTCCCGGTTCCAGACCTGTGTCGGATATATGACCGGAGGGGAGATGTTCCATGTTCGGATAGTTAGAGGCATCTGACAGGTAAACGGCCGCGTTTTCTGAATGGTCTCGTCATTCTGAGCAACTTTCATGTAGAAAACATTTTCAGCCGAGTTACGGATTAATTTCTATGATTTTTCAAAGTATTAAACATATTCTGAAATGATTTAAATAACAGAAAAATGAGTTACAGCGTCAGTATGACGTCAGCAATGCGTCAGCATTCGGCTGACTTGCTGACTGGTAAAACTGACAGGTGGGGCCCACCTTTCAGCCTCTTCGGGTTAAACAGTGGGTTAAATTAATATAACATACTAATTAGAGGGGTGGGCCCCAAGTGTCAGTGAATAACTAACTGCTAATTAAATTACATATTTTAACTAGCAGTTTTATTTATTTATAAAAACGTTTAAGCTAGTGGGGCTCGCATGTCAGTGGGTCAGAGTGCCCAGTTAGCAGTTGACCCAATCAACAGGGTCAACTGGGACCTGTGGGGCCCGGTGGCATTGTAACAGGGGGCCCACTTGTGAGGCCAGGTCGGCGACGACCGGAGATGCGACGCCGGCGAGCAAAACAGCGTCGGGGCTCGCCGGACTTCGCCGGAAATCGTGCATAGGGGTCTTTTGGCACGGGACTTGGCGCGTTCGAACGAGCGCACGAAGGCGCGTCGACTGGGGGCGGTGGCGTCGCCGGAGTTGGCTGGAGCGGCGTCGATGAGCGGCGAGGGCGGTAGTCGCGCTCGGGCGACGATGAGGATGGTGCTACGGGGCACGGCACGGGATGCGGTCCACGGTGCTAGGCTGCGGGGAGCAAGCTGAGCACGAGACGTGGTCAGCTGAGCTCGCTGGCGGGTGTGGCCACGGCGACTATGAAGCAGGGTGGCGACGAGCTACAGCAACGTTGTGTGCTAGCGGCAGGGGGCCGAGACGCGCTAGGAGAAGCAAAGGAAGGGGGAGGCGGAGCTCACCTCGGGGGCACATGGGGGCCCGTTGAAAGAGTAGGAGCAGCAGGCGGCGCAGGGGTCAGAAGACACGGCGGGGCTCGTCGGGGCCGATG